>NC_061117.1:56429071-56440967 GCF_002878395.1 Capsicum annuum
TTGAGGAAAGAAAGGGTGAGTGTGACATAATATGCCTTCAAAACCCATTAGTTGTCTCATTACGCTTTGAAGTTGGTGTGTAGCATGAGTCAAAGAATTAGGAGGTTTGTTTTAGGTATGTCTCAGGACTTAGTGATAGAGTGTAAGGAAGTAATGTTGAACCATGGCATGGATATGTCTAGGTTGGTGGTGTATTTTTAGTAGGTTAAAGATAAAAAAGAAGCAAGAAAAAATAGGAGAGAGGTAAAATAAGAAATTTAGATTTTTAGAGAAGAGTGGAGATCTGCAAAACAATGGTAGAGATGGTAGGCAGTAGGGCAAGATGAAGACTTAGAAAAATTTTAGTTCTTATTCTATGGCTAGTGCTTTGTATACCAAGCCGTCTGGTGATCATCGCTTTCAGGATAATAGTGGGTTTATTACATAGGGTACTTGGACTGAGACTAGTGGAGCTAAGTCAGCTACATTATATCCTCCCTTTAGATTTTTTAGATAGATACACTATGATTATTGTGATGAAAGAAGGAATTTGTATTTCAATTATAGCTAGCTTATTCATTGTCAGAGGAACTTTTCGGTAGCAAATGTTGCTATTGGACCTAATAAGGTTTTAGTTTCTACTTCTTCAGCTTATACGCCAAAGGGTGCTACTTCTCATACTAGCACTAGCCAAATCCATCTGTATGCTCTTTCCCCCTGTCAGGAATTTAAGGCAGCTCCTAATGTTGTTATTGGGATATTACAACTTTTCTCTCAAAATGTATATTATCTTCTTGATTATGGGTCTACCCTTTTCTATGTGACCCCTTATATGGTTGTTCATTTTGGTTTTTGTCCTAGGAGTATAATTGATCCCTTCACTATGTCTATCCTAGTCGATGATTTTGTTATTGCTAGAAGGGTCTATAGGGGTTGTCTGGTATCTATTTGTGATAGGGAGACACTGGTGGATTTGATTAAATTGGATATGGTAGATTTTGATGTGATCTTGTGGATGGATTGGCACCATTCGTGCTATGCTTCTCTAGAATGTCTAACCTGTAAGGTCAGTTTTTATTCCTAAATAAACTAATAATGGAATGGGAGTAAAGTTCCTTAGTTCGTAAGAGAAAATTCATTTTGTCTCTTAGAGAATGGAAATTTATTTCTAAGGGGTGTCTATACAATCTAGTTTGGATTAGAGAATCTAGTTTTGAGGGTCCCTTTTATAGTCTATCCCTATTGTAAATGAATTTCCTGAAGTATTTTTTGAGGATCTTCCTGGTATCCCTCCCAATAGGGAATTAAACTTTGGGATTGATCTTCTACTGGATACCTGTTATATCTTTATTCCTCCATATATAATGGCTCCAACAAAGTTGAAAGAACATAAGGAGGAATTGAAGGATTTTCTTGATAAGGGTTTTATCTATCTTAGTGTGTCCCCATGGGGTTCTCCCATGCTTATTATATATTAGAAGGATTGTTTCCTTCTAGTGTTTATAGATTATCGGCAAATAAATAAGGTGAAGAGAAAGAATTATTACCCTCTTCCTAGGGTAGATGATCTCTTTGACTAGCTTTAGAGTGCTAGATATTTTTCTAAAATTGATCTTTGGTCGGGGTATCATCAGTTAAAGATTAGGGAGGCAGATATCCCAAAGATTTCCTTTGGAAGCCGATATGGTCATTAAGAGTTTCTAGTGATTTTATTTGGGTTAACTAATGCTTCGACTACATTTATAGACTTGATGAACTGGGTATTCAGGAAGTTCTTGGATTTTTCAGTGATTGTGATTACTGAAGACATCTTGGTATATTCTAAGAGTGAGGAGGATCATGCCAATCACCTCTGTATAGTTTTGCAGACTCTTAAGAATCATTGATTGGATGCAAGGTTTTTGAAGTGTGAATTTTTGTTTAATGCTTTGACCTTCCTTGGACATGCTATTTCAAGTGAGAGGATCATGGTGGATCCATAAAAAGTTTAGGTGATTAAGAAGTGGCCTGTATCTATGACTCCAATTGATAATTGGAGCTTCTTAGGTTTAGCCGTTTATTATAGGAGAGATTTGGGGAAATTTGTTTGTCTATTGCTACTCCGTTGACTAAGTTGATTCAGAAAAAGGTCATGTTTTTGTGGTTCAATGCTTCTGTGGGAAGCTTTGAGAAGCTGAGGGATCAGTTGACTTCTGCTCTATTTTTTACCCTACCTGAGAGTAGTAATGGGTTTGTTGTTTACTATGTTGCATTGTGTGTGGAACTAGGTTGTGTCTTGATACATCATGGTAAGGTTGTGGCCTATACTTCTAGGCAGCTAAAAGTTCATGAAAGGGATCATCTAACTCATTAATTGGTATTGTTAGATATAGTTTTTACTTTGAAGGATTGGCATCATTACTTTTATGAGGATCATGTTGATATGTATTTAGTATATAAAAGTTTGCAGTACAAGTTCACTCGAAAGGAGTTGAATCTCAGGCAAAGAAAATTGCTTGAGTTGCTCAAGGGCTATGATATGATTCTTTATTACCATCCAATTAAGGCCGATATGGTTGTTGATCTTCTTAGTAGGTTGTCAATGGGTAGCTTATTTCTTATGGATGAAAAGAAGCATATATGGGTGAAGGACATTCACCAGTTGGCTAATCTTAAAGTTCGTCTTTTGGATTATATGTCTAGAAAGGTGATTGTACATAAGGGATTGAAGTCATCTCTCACTGTTGAGGTGAAGGAAAACAAGTTTTAGACCCCACCTGTATGCAACTTAAGGCTAAGGTGGATCAGTAAATGGTCATGGCATTTGAGTACTTTTCTACTTGGTTTCTATAGTCTCAAAATCTATTCGATTCGATTGGGTCATCGTGGATAGGATGAATAAATTTTCCCACTTTTTACCTATGAGGACTACTTACACTGGATAGGATTATATGAAATTATTTATTCTGGAGATCGTAAAATTTAGTAGTGCTCTATTTTCTATCATTTCAGATTAAGGTACACAGTTCTCTTCTCGCTTTTGGCATTAGTTTCAGAAAGTCATGGTAAGTCCAGTGAACCTTAGCACCACATTTCTCCCTCAAATGGGTAAAAAAATGAAGAGTACTATTTAGACTTTGGAAGATATGCTAATGGGATGTGTGGTCGATTTTAGAGGTAGTTAGGTGGATCATTTTCCTCTCAACGTGTTTGCGTATAGTTACAATTATCACTCTAGTATTGGGATGACTCATTTTAAAGATATTAATAGTAGCAGATATAGATCTACCATTAGATTATTTGAGGTTGGTGAGACCAGATTGTTTTGTCTAGACTTGGTTAAATAAGCCACGGGGAAGGTGAAGGTGATTCTAGACAGACTTAAGACTACTCAAAGTCACCAAAAGTCCTGTACAGGTGTGAGATGAAGGGAGTTAGAGTTTAATATTCCTAATTTGGTGTTTTGAAAGGTGTCTCCCATGAAGGGATTTATGAGGTTTGGAAAGAAAGTAAAACATCTAATGTCTTGGACCCTTAAAAAATTTCAAAGGGATTGGGACTTTGTGGCTTAGAATGACTCAAGAAAGTCATACATACCCTTGAATACGATTTGTAGGCTGCCTTTAGGGTTCTATCGTACCTTAGGTAGTATGTTGGGCTTGTCTACCACCTAAGATTATACTCTACTAAGTAAGTGTACCATAGGAACACACGACTGATTCAAGGTAATTCATATGGAGCATAGTTGAGTGATCTTGAGTATTCTGTCCAAGGTACGATTGGTGGGTATGATTAGGGGTGTCACTTATACCCTTGGGTATGAGTTGAGGAAGGTGGATTCATATAGAAACAAGTAGCTGATGTTTGGCTAGGTCTTAGGTACAAATTGGGGTACCACTCGTACCCTAGGATACAAATGGTAAAGGGAGTCGTACCCTTGGACGTGACTTATTTTAATTTTAAGCCAAGGGTATTTGGAAATTTCCTACTCCTAAAACCTTATTTCCTCACGTTATATAACCAAATATGGCCTTCCATAACACTTGTTAAAGGATTAAAACACTTAAAATACTCTCTCAAACTCACTCTTGAAAGATTTGAGGCTAGAGTGTCTCAAGTGTTCTTCAAAGGGCTCAAAGGTCAAGATTTCTTTTGTAAATCTTCATGTATAAGGCATGTACTCCTTCCCTCATTGTTATTTCAAATTAAAGACATGTGTATTGTGTTTTAAACATTGGTTTATGAATTATGAATAGTGGATTTTGAAATATTATTGAGGGTTTTGATGCATATGGTTTGGTATTGGTTTAAACTATGTTTTTAAATATTTTTGTTAGTAGTTTTACATATGTGATTGGTTGTTCGTTATGCTTTAACTAATGGGTCTTAATTAACCCTAATGATTGTGATTTGTGCATTCATTTTGGTCTTGGTAAAGGTATGCCCTCAACATATTTGATAAATTGCCTCAAAGAATGTTTTTACTCTACTATTGAACTTTTATTGAAACTCTTGCATAGTTTGGTTGGTAATGGAACATTAAATGGTTTTTGATGGTTTTGCATGGTTTAAATAATATAAATGCTTTAAAAGTTTTGCATGGTTTTATATGGTTTGGAATGGTTTAAAAGGTAAAGGTTTTGGTGGCCATGATTGGATACATGCAAATCCTTCAAGTGGATTCATTAATGGAATGTGTTTAAATGGTTTGGAAAGGTAAATGGCTATACAATTATGCTTGTAAGGTACAGATTCTCCCAAGTTGATTTAATATGGTAATTGGAATGGGCACCTAAGGTCCCTTATACCTACTTATGGTTAGTATAATGATACCACCACTTAATGTCCTTTGTTAATAATTGGTAAATAGATTGCTTGGAAATGGTTTTAATTGGGCACTTAAGAGGGTGGTGTAGCTAAGTCGTGAAAGGTGGAGGTCCCGAGAGTACCAAAACTAGAAACTTATATTTGCCGGTATGAGGTTAGTCTTGGTAGACCATGTGCATTATGTCATACCTCATATTGGTGGATTAAATAAGCATCACAACTGGATACTTCCCTGGTCGTGCAGCTACATAAACTGGGGCCTTTCAGTAAGGGGAGCTGAACCCATATTGCCCGTGGGTGACTTAGAATGGTAAAGCTACATAGCCCAGGTAATTATATAAATGCATACTAAACCTGGTTCCCTTTCTCACACTTATATATGTATGGTTGTATTCATTATGGATACTTTTACTTGATTTTATAAATGACATTATTTTATCCTTATTCTGAGTATATGCTAGTATTTACCCACTAACCCATCTATAGGTGGATATATTCCCATGCGATGTTGGATCTGCCATTCTATTCCTCTTGCATAGTGATATATTCTGGATCAGCCACTGGATTGAAGTGGTGATCTTCCATAGTTCGAAAGGCATCTATTTAATGTCATGGTTTACTTTACATATTTCTTTTCTTTCATAGACTTTGGATTTTGGTTATGCTCGGGGGCATGTTCCAACTAGGTACTCTTTGGTTGGTCTAGAGTCTTTTTTTTGATAATTATGGACTTGGGTATGGTATGGACTATTTATGTTATATTTCTATACATTGGATTATTATCATGGTATTGGTTTATGGTTTTTGCATTGGTTTGGTTGGTTATTGGGTGGTTGGACTCGATTTGGTTGGTCTTGGTTATAGACTTATCCTAGAGTTACCACATGATTGGATACATTTTTTGTTATATGGTCAGACTTCATCCCACTCGATGTATGCATTTGGTAGTTGGGTTGGGTAATTGGGGCAGTTCCTATTCTTGGTTGGACGTAGGTTTGCCTATTACGTCTAGGCCTTGGTTTGGGTCATGACAAGTTTGTATCAGATCCTTAGGTTTCGGCGTCATAGGGTATCCACAAACCCTTATCGAGTAGAGTCTTTCTTATGGTTATCTTGCACCAAACTTACAATCAGAAGGCTACAAGGAATCTAGGAATGTTTCACTTTCTTAGTTATTCAACGTTCGGTCTATAAGGTCTAAGGTCTTGAACTCTTCTCTGAATCTTTTCAGCTCATCTTTTGGATTATTCCCTCACAATAATCTAAAGTTCTTGGAAACTTACCTGTCCCACTTGAGGACAATATGGATAGATCTAGTCCAACTCATGGGGCCTTGGTTTCTTATATAATGGGGAGGCCAATGGTATGGTGGTAATTGGTCTAATAAAAAAAGATAGGTGAGACCTAACTCCTATTCTATAGTTGGTACTCCTTACTCGAATCTGTGGAGAGATAAATATTCTCAGGTTGGTTATGCTTCTATGGAACAAGGTGCCCAATCTCTTTCTAATGAGGCCAATCTACATCACTTTATCGTCTTTATAAATTTTGTGGTAGGTCGCACCATGGTTGTTACAATGAAGTAAGGAACCGTTATTGTAGTTATGGTCAATTGGGTCACATACAATGTGAGTATCCCATAAGGATTGCCGCTTGGGTAAATAGCAAATTGGTTGCTACTTCTTTATCCCTTGCAAGGTGGGGTGCTACATCTAGCCCCAACACTACCTAAGACTGTCTTAATGTTTGACTATCTTTTTGTAGTTTGAGGCATCTATTATTGCCGATATTTGTATATTGGAAATTCCTTTCTTTATGGTGTGTTTTGTATACTTTTTTTGGGGTCCTCTCTCTTTTGACCCCATTCGTGGGTGTCTATTTTAGATATGGTCCCAAGGTTATTTCAAACTCTTCTCTTTCTATTTCTACCCCGGTAGGTGACTCTGTAGTTGTCAAAAGAGTTTATAAGGTTCTATGGTATCTTTTTGTAATAAAGGGGGATCTTGGTGGATTTGTTTAACTTAGATGTGGTGGATTTCGAAGTCATTCAGGGAATGGATTGGTTGCACTCATGATTTTTACTATTAGATTGTCAGACTTTTTAGGCTTCATGGTGAGTTGGTTATGGAATGAGAAGGTGGTTTCATTACCTAGCTATTAAAGGAAAAGTTATATTACATCTTAAAACTCCAAGTCTGGTCTCCAAAGGGGTGTCTTTATTATTTTTTCTAGGTTAAAGATTATAACTCAGAAAGTCCTCCGTTGTGTTTGGTTTAGGTGGTGAATAGATTTTATGAGGTCTTTTAGATAAACCTCGTCGTGTCTTTCTAGTTGGGAGGTTGGTTCGGGGTTGATCTTAATTTGGACATTTGTCCAAATTCTATTCTTTATTTGTACAATGGTTTTGGTTAGGTTAAAGGAGCAATTAAGGGATCCTTTAGGTAAAGGTTCCATCCATTTTAGTGTCTCTCCATGGAGTGATTTCGTGCTTTCATGCATAAGGGGAATGGTTTTCCATGGAAATGGATAGGTTGTCGGTGGGTGACTAAGAAATGTAGAGTGTCTTTCAATATGGGAGGACCTCATATGTATATTCTATCTTATATGAATTGAACTCTATCTTCAGATTTTTTATAGGGTACTTTGCTAGTAGTGCATGGTGGTTGCTAGACTCTAAGTGTGCATCTTAGAAGTTGATTTTGATAAAAAGAAGTATGTTAGCTGATGTGTGAGCAGATGCTAACATCTTTGAGGCTTTTCACTGAGAATAATTGCAAAGTCTTAAGAAACTGATTGTTTTCACTTTGATATTGCAGTAAAAGTCAAGATGGATGAAAATACATGAAAGCTTAATTAAGAAGGATGATTTTTGGTGAAAGATGCAAGAAATTAAGTTCTGAAGATTTATTCTGATGACTTCGTTTGATAAGCTATTCGATCTATGATAAGCTATTAGACCATAAAAAATAAGAAAATAAAAGATTTTTTGATGATATATCCTGATAAGCTATCAGATCTTTGATAAGTCATCAGGCATGTCGTCACTTAGAACCAGAAGACAAAAAATTGAAAGCAAGGTCTGACGACAAGTCTGATAACTTATCAGACTTGTGATAAGTCATCACACAGGTTGTAAGACAGATGAAGAGGACCTGACGACATTCTCTGATAACTTATTAGATTTGTGATAAGTTATTAGACATGTCGTCACCTAAAAGAAAAATTCTGAATTCTAAATTTCAGATTTTTCTTAGGTCACAGATATAAATAGCAACTTTTAGGGTTCATGGAGGGGTCGCAACATCATGAACTTATTCAAAAGACTACTTTACTTCTCTTTGGTCTTTAAACTTTGATTTCAATGTTGAATTCTTTGATTTAGTTGTGGGATATTTATCTTGAATTTGGGAACAAAATCAATTTTTGATTACATCTTTTGTAAGTTTAATCACTTTGAATTATGAATTCAGTTATTGCTATTGCTTTCTCTTTCATATGGAACTAAAACCCACAACTAGCGTTGTGGGTTCTATGATTATTCCTCCATGGATTTAATAATTTATTAGGGTTTGAATGATTGTGGGGATATCTTGATAATTCCTTTGTTATGATTGTTATTTATTGGTTGCAAACAATAAATCTAGCCTTATGTTGATTTGCTTGAACTGAGAAATAAACTAAAGGTAGCGAATTATCAATGAGGATTTGGAAAGTTAAGGTCCGATCTGATGATTAATACTGTAACAAGATTGATCAACTTAAGATAAATCAGTATGAATAGAATGTTTCCTTAAGTTCGAGAGAATTAGGGAGTGCAACATCTAGGTAGGTTATGAAACACTTAGATGGACTGTCGAAACTGATAATCTGGTGTTTCCCACAAGTCATAAGAACCCAATGTTATAGTTGTTATTTAATGGGGATTGATAATCATAGTGATCACAAACCTAGTTTTTCTTTATCCTAGATTTGAACTATTGAAACTTCAATTGTTGTTTGATCATTAAAAACCCCCATTTTATATTCTCCTATCATTTGTTTGAATTCAACTTATAGCTTTAGTTTCAAATTAGTTTAATCGCCACTCACATTGTTCCCTGTGGATTCGACCCCGACGCCAAAGTTGGGTAAATATATTGACGACGACCGCCTTGCACTAAATTGACGTGCTATTTAAGCGTTATAAAAAATGGCACTGTTGCAGGGGAACAATTGGACTTCTAAGTTAAGCGTTATCTAAAATCGCGTCGATATACAAAATTGTGCCATTGTCTGTGGAATCATTAAAAATAGTAGAAGAAGGTAAAGATGAGGAACAAAAATCCTATATTCTTGATTTTACATTAGACAAGCAACATAAAAACACACCTCACTTTAAGGCCGAGTGGTTTACCATGCTTAATCCATTACTCGACTTCATAATTTTTGTACCACCCCCTATGATCGAGGCAAAAAGATGGAGTCTAAGTTGGGGGTGAAATTAATATCCTCAAGGTGGAGGAAAAAGCTGAGTTGGGTCATGCTGCGACACTAAATCAGGTGCTGCTTGGGAGACAAGCCAACGTATTTTGTTGTTTGTATTCGTATTATGTGATTGACATCAGATCTTCGCACCTATGGTGCCACAGGTATGTTTCTAACTCCTTTATTTTTGTTTGATGCATTGGGTACATTGCATGATCTTAATTTTAGGGTGGGGCTACTTGTGGGTGTTGATGTCCTCTTGGAGTTTTTGTTACCGTGCCTTTTTTCCCCGGAGTCTTGTTCCTAGTGGAGCTGGCATATTTAGGCGTGTTGTGATTTGTTGTAAAATATTGTAGTTCAATAGGAGAAATACAAGTACCTTAGGGAGTTAACATGTTTTTCTTGATTTTTGAACAACTCTCCAATGGTATGTTTGATAACTGTATGATATGCATTTATGTGTGACCACTGTGCATCTTGTTATGGCATTAGTACTAGTGACATGATAACCATTGCTAAACAGTTGCATAAACTGAATGGGTTGTAGCTTATGATGTACCTTTGTGTCGTGTATGTGTAAGATACTACCTAGTTCCCATTGTGTGTTAAATCCAGAACTTGCCCTGTTGGTCTAGCCTTGGTTGTAGGATAGCGGTTATGAAAGGATCATAGGCCATTGTTGATATTAGTCCACTTTTAGCCTAAATGACGTTCCATGTGTGAATAATATCCCTTGATCCTGATTTTGAGCCTTAATGCCTATTCATTTTTTTATACTTATCACCTTCCCATTTGTATCACAATGAACCTGTTTTGGCCTTTGTCCTCCTTGGACATTGTGCACTTTAACTTTGTAAAATAGACTATGTTGAGGGTGGCTATCATAGGGGTGCATCATGTAAAGTGAGTATGAAGAAGGGTAAAAAAAAGGGAAAGAATACAAAGCTGGGTGTGGTGGAAAATAACAAGAAAAGAAAAGTTGTTAAAAAGAAGTGATTGTAGAAAAGACCGCACCCATCCTGAATATGTGTGATCAAGAAAAGAGAAGAATAGAAAAAAGGCTTATGAATGAGACCCCAAGAGATAGTGTAGTGTCAAGGAGGCTTAGTCACTATAAATATCATCAAGTACCATACAAGCCCCTAGCATACATTACAAGCCAAAGAGAAGACCTATAGTGATGCTAGCTGACCTGTCTGGAAATCTTGTAAAAAGCGAAGCATCCACTGGAGCCACATCAAACTTGGATTCTAAGTATATATGTATATATATGTGTGTGCGTGCATGTATATATAAATATATATATGAGTGTGTGTGTGTGTGTGTATTAAAAGTTAATAAAATCATATGAAAAAAGGATGTATGAATTGACCCTCACCAAACTTGGATTCTAAGGATAGGAGTTGCAATATATATATACACATACACACACACACACACACACACATATATATATATTAAAAAGTAACTAAAATCGTGTAAAAAAGGATGCATGCACTGGAGTCACACCAAACTTGGATTCTAAGGATAAGAGCTACAATATTTAGTTTTATTTTCAGAATTAGGTCATCAATTTTGGAGTTGTCCTAACTATGAACTATATACAAGGCTTGCATGAAGTTTTGTCATATTCTCAACCTGATCGTCTTTACTTTTACAACATTCTGTACTTATACAGTTCCTGCATTATTTATGATTAAGTTGTCACTTCATCCACTCTTGAGATCTTAGAAGTGGAGTACAACAAAGATTTACAAACTTTTTTTTACAAGGATTCACAAACTTACTAAAGATGCACTGGAGAAAAAAAGCCAGCTGGATGTGTGTTTCATGGAGTCATCAATCAGGTAAAATGTTTCGGAAAAAACATAAGGAATTAAAGGCTAGATAATAGTTGATCATTTGAACAAGATAAATATGAAGGATCACCAAGTTCATCGTCATCAATATCATATATATAACCATTAATTACTGAATTTAACATGTGTACGCAGTATAATTTTTCGGCGAATGATATTCGATTGAATTTCTAAAATAACATGAGGAATTAAAGGCTAGATAATGGTTGTTCCTTTGAACAAGATGAATATGAAGACATACCGAGTTTGTTGTCATCAATATCAAATATATATAACCATTAATTACTGAATTTAACACTTGCAAGCAATGTAATTTTTTGGCGAATGATGTTCAATTGACCATCGTAGGGTGGTTATAGTTCATCCCTTGGGTATAAGAAGTTTATGCCATAAGTGATTTTGTTTTAGATGGTCCTTTGCATACTACATTGCTAAGAGAATGACCATAACTCCATAAGTCAATTTGATTAATCTTTGATATTAAAATTGGTTTAGTTCATCTCTATGTTTTAAAATTAAAATATTTAAATACTCTACAAAAAAGTTGTTGGATAATAAAATTTGGGTCGAGAAGAATAATTAATTGGGATGAGAAAAATATTACTATAAATGGTTTATTGATTTCAATGTGTGAGTGTTACAATCTCTATGAATCCTCTGATTCACCTTTTAAAATATAAATTCGAGGGATTCGAGCTGGATCTTTAGTTTGAACTTGATTTGTGAATTTGATTAACTCGATCTTGACATATATATATATATATATATATATATATATATATATATAT